>NC_084980.1:31469758-31496861 GCF_963691925.1 Scomber scombrus
CAACAGGTCCGGTCCGGATGGGACGGCGTCTGGGTCCGGATCCGGGCCGCGGGCCACCTGTTGGTGACCTTTGACCTGCAGCATTAAAGTTTATTTTTATTTATGATAAAAACTTTATTATACTGATATTAACCTTTGTGTCGTCCTCCCAGGTCAAATTGACCCCGTCTGTTTTGACTGTTCCTTCCTTCCTTCCTTCCTTCCTTCCTTCCTTCCTTCCTTCCTTCCTTCCTCCCTTCCTTCCTTCCTTCCTTCCTTCCTTCCTTCCCTCCTTTCCTTCATTCTTCCTCCCTTCTTCCTCCCTTCCTCCCTTCCTCCCTTCCTTCCTTCCATGTAATGATGATGTAATGATGACGTAATGATGACATCACCCCTACCCCCCCCCCCCCCAGGACCAGTAACGGGAAGAGCACGGTGATCAACGCCATGCTGAGGGACCGCGTGCTGCCCAGCGGCATCGGTCACACCACCAACTGCTTCCTGAGAGTCGAAGGAACCGACAGAGAAGACGCTTACCTCACGACCGAGGTGTCCAATGAGAGGAGGAGCATCATGGTTAGTGATTACTGATTATTGATTATTGAGTATTGATAAATGATCATTGATAAGTGATAATTGATTATTACATTATTAAAAAACACAGACAGACGAGTGTTCATCAATCAGCTGACTCACTGATAACCTGACCTTCCTCCTCCTCCTCCTCCTCCTCCTCCTCCTCTCTCTCCTCCTCCTCAGACAGTGAACCAGTTGGCTCATGCTCTCCACATGGATCCCACTCTGGATTCGGGGAGTCTGGTTAAAGTTTTGTGGCCTAAAAGTCGCTGCGCTCTGCTGAGAGACGACCTGGTGCTGATGGACAGGTAGGTGACTGCTCCTCCTCCTGCTCCTCCTCCTCCTATTGCTCCTCCCCCTCCTCTGACCTCTGACCTCTGACCCAGCCCCGGCACTGATGTCACTCTGGAGTTGGACAGCTGGATCGATAAATTCTGTCTGGACGCTGATGTCTTCGTGTTGGTTGGAAACGCAGAATCGACCCTGATGAACACGGTGAGCCTTCATCAATCAATATCAATCAATATCTATCAATATCAATCAATATCCATCAATATCCATCAATACTCACAAACACTGCTCAGCCTGATGAGACCCGAATAAGAGACAGAGGATGGATGGATAATAACTAAAGTAATCATAATATATAATAATAAAAATAACATCTAAATTATAGATAGACGCTCAGTGGAGAAAAAACATCATTTCACTAGCAGGTAATCAATACATCTGTATTATTATTATTTATTATTATCTCATCTTCTTGCCGCTTTATCCGGGGTCGAGTCGTGGGGGCAGCAGTCTAAGCAGGGAAACCCAGACTTCCCTCACTCGTGAACACGAACCAGAGGTACTTGAACTCCTCCACTTGGGGCAGGATCTCATCCCCGACCCGGAGAGTGCACTACACCCTTTTCCGGCTGAGGACCATGGACTCGGATTTGGAGGTGCTGATTCTCATCCCGGCCGCTTCACACTCGGTGGCGAACCGATCCAGTGAGAGTTGGAGGTCACGGTCTGATGAAGCCAACAGGATCACATCATCTGCAAAAAGCAGTGACCCATTCCTGATGTCACCAAACCGGACCACCTCAAAGGCCTTGCTGCACCTAGAAATCCTGTCCATAAAGATCATGGACAGAATCGGTGACAAAGGGCAGCCCTGGCGGAGTCCAACCCCCACTGGAAACAAGTCCAACTTAATACCGGCAGTGCGGACCAAGCTCTGACACCGGTCGTACAGGGAACGGACGGCCCGTATCAGGGGGTCTGATACCCCATACTACTGGAGAACCCCCAACAGGACTCCTCGAGGGACTTGGTCGAATGCCTTCTCCAAGTCCACAAAGCACATGTGGACTGGTTGGGCAAACTCCCATGCACCCTCAAGTATCCTGCAGAGGGTGTACAGCTGGTCCACAGTTCCACGACCCGGACGAAAACCACATTGCTCCTCCTGAATCCGAGGTTCGACTATCCGACGGACGCTCCTCTCCAGTACCCCCGAATAGACCTTACCAGGGAGGCTGAGGAGTGTGATCACCCTATACTTGGAACACACCCTCCGGTCCCCCTTCTTAAAAAGAGGGACCACCACCCCAGTCTGCCAATCCAGAGGCACTGCCCACGATGTCCATGCGATGTTGCAGAGTCGTGTCAACCATGACAGCCCCAGAACATCCAGGGCCTTGAGGAACTCCGGGCGGATCTCATCCACCCCCGGGGCCCTGCCACCGAGGAGCCTCAGCCCCAGAGATAGGAGAGCCCACACCGTCCCCACCATACACAGTGTTGATGGTGCACTGCTTCCCCCTCCTGAGACGCCGGATGGTGGTCCAGAACCTCTTCGAAGCCGTCCGGAAGTCGTTCTCCATGGCCTCACCGAACTCCTCCCATGTCCGGGTTTTTGCCTCAGCGACCGGCACAGCCGCCCCCCCGCTTGGCCTGCCGGTACCTGCCTGCTGCCTCCGGAGTCCCACAGGCCAAAAAGGCCCTATAGGACTCCTTCTTCAGCTTGACGGCATGCCTCACCACTTGTGTCCACCAGCGGGTTCGGGTATTGCCGCCACGACAAGCACCGACCACCTTACTGCCACAAGACCGGTCTGCTGCCTTGACAATGGAGGCACGGAACATGGTACACTCGGACTCAATGTCCCTCGCCTCCCCCAGTACACGGTCAAAGTTCTCCCGGAGGTGAGAGTTGAAGCTCTCTCTGCCAGGAGACTCTGCCAGACGTTCCCAGCAGACCCTCACAATACGTTTGGGCCTGCCAGGTCTGACCGGCATCCTCACCCACCATTGGAGCCAACTCACCACCAGGTGGTGATCAGTTGACAGCTCCGCCCCTCTCTTCGCCCGAGTGTCCAAGACATGCGGCCGCAAGTCCGACGACACGACTACAAAGTCAATCATCGAACTGCGGCCTAGGGTGTCCTGGTACCAAGTGCACATGTGGACACCCTTATGCTTTAACATGGTGTTCGTTATGGACAATCTGTGACGAGCACAGAAGTCCAATAACGAAATACCGCTGGGGTTCAGGGCCCGTTTGGGCCATAGCCACAACCTGCGGGTGGTGGGCCCACTGGAAGGGGGTCCCACGTTGCCTCTTCAGGCTGCGCCCGGCTGGGCCCCATGGGCGCAGGCCCAGCCACCAGGCGCTCGCCTTCGAGCCCCACCCCCAGGCCTGGCTCCGGGGGGGGGGGCCCCAGTGACCCGCGTCTGGGCAGGGGGAACGAAGAACCATTTATAGTACTCATCATAAGGGGTCTTGTGAGCTACGCTTTGTCTGGTGCCTCCCCCCGCACCTGTTTGCCATGGGAGACCCTACCAGGGGCATAAAGCCCCCGACAACTGAGCTCCTGGGGTCATTGGGACACGCAAACCCCTCCACCACGATAAGGTAGTAGCTCAGGAAGGGGTATTTATTATTATCATTATACTCATTAATTCATTCAGATAAATAATAATAATAATAAACACAAATACTCTCAAATATTACATTAAAGGAAAAGGTGATTACAACAAGCTGCAAACATTATCCACTCTTTTGATAATCAATCGTTATTTTATCATTTATTATTTTATTATTTATTATTTTATTATTTATTATTAAATGTGTTTCATCTTTTATTTGTTGTGTTTTTCTGTCGGCAGGAGAAACTTTTCTTCCATAAAGTCAGCGAAAGAATCTCTAAACCGAACATCTTCGTCCTCCATAACAGATGGGACGCTTCGGTTACTGAGCCTGAGTATATAGATGAGGTGTGTGTGTGTGTTAGTGTGTGTGTGTGTGTGTGTGTTAGTGTGTGTGTGTGTGTGTGTGTGTGTGTGTGTGTGTGTGTGTGTGTGAGTGTGTTAGTGTGTGTGTGTTAGTGTGTGTTAGTGTGTGTGTGTGTGTGTGTGTTAGTGTGTGTGTGTGTGTGTGTCTGTGTGAGTGTGTTAGTGTGTGTGTGTTAGTGTGTGTTAGTGTGTGTTAGTGTGTGTGTGTGTGTGTGTGTTAGTGTGTGTGTTAGTGTGTTTGTGTGTGTGTGTGTGTGTGTGTGTGTGTGCGTGTGTGTGTGTGTGTGTGTTAGTTTGTGTGTTAGTGTGTGTGTGTGTTAGTGTGTGTGTGTCTGTTAGTGTGTGTGTGTCTGTTAGTTGTGTGTCTGTTAGTGTGTGTGTGTGTGTAGAACACAGTGTGACCCCCTGCCCCCCCCAGGTGAGGAAGCAGCACCTGGACCGCTGTGTGAGCTTCCTGGCCGAGGAGCTGAAGGTTGTGAGTCTGGACGAAGCGGCCGGCCGGATCTTCTTCGTGTCGGCTAAAGAAGTTCTGATCTCACGGATGCAGCGAGCGCAGGGGATGCCTGAGACAGGTGAGACAGGTGAGACAGGTGAGGGACGGCTCTGTGTGCTCATACAAGAGTTTTACTGACCTCAGATTAACCCTTTACATACTGCTCATATCCAGAATGTTTAATGCTGATTTCAGTCACATTTGTATATTGTATATATTTGTATATGAATATAAAAATGTGTATCAGCTACACAAAAATATAAAAAGGGGTATTTTATTTCCATGTTTGTAGACTGTGGGTCACATGAGGAAAAGTCTGGCTACAAAAAGTCAATGTGATGTTTTTACAGCTCTCACATGTAAAAGAAAAAAGGTCAAATATGATCAGAAACAGGGGGGGGGGGCTCCGTTATGATGAATGATTGACGATGTTCGGAGGTTGTCTGGTTTCGTCCTGCAGGAGGTGCTCTGGCTGAAGGCTTCCAGGAGAGACTCCGAGAGTTTCAGAGGTTTGAGAGAACGTTCGAGGTACGAACATTTACTACTGTACTTTACTGTAGTACAGTTTGAGGTACTTGTACTTTACTGTAGTACAGTTTGAGGTACTTGTACTTTACTGCAGTACAATTAGAGGTACTAGTACTTTACTGCAGTACAGTTTGAGGTACTTGTACTTTACTGTAGTACAGTTTGAGGTACTTGTACTTTACTGCAGTACAATTAGAGGTACTAGTACTTTACTGTAGTACAGTCTGAGGTACTTGTACTTTACTGTAGTACAGTTAGAGGTACTTGTACTTTACTGTAGTACAGTTTGAGGTACTTGTACTTTACTGTAGTACAGTTTGAGGTACTCATAATACTTCTGTACTTTTAGGAGGATTTTGCGTGCAGAACTTTTTTTAATGAAGTATTTGTGCTTTGCTGTGTTGATACTTTTACTGTAAAGTATCAGAGTACTTCTTCCAGCTCTGATTGGGGAATAGATGCTGAACCTTTGACCTTTGACCTTTGACCCTGCAGGAGTTCATCTCTCAGTCTGCAGTGAAGACGAAGTTCGAGCAGCACACGGTGAGAGCGTGGCAGATCAGCGAGGCCATCAAAGCCGTGATGGACGCCATCAACATCGCCTCTGCTGACAGGAAGTGAGAAAAACTAACATTCAACACTTCTGTAACAAGAAGGACGACGCTGTGTGTCTGCCCGCTCTGATGACCTTTGACCCCTGCAGGATCTGCTGTCTGGAGGAGCGCGAGGAGCAGAGGGACCGACTGGACTTTGTTCGAGGACAGATTAACCGTCTGACAGACAACGTCAGAGAGAAGATCAAGACTCTGACCGAGGACGTCTGTGTTAAGGTGGAGAGAAGCCCTAACCCTTCATCCATCTACTGTCTTATATTAATGATCACATGTAGTTCAGACAGAAGCCGTAACCATAGACTGTATATAATGGACGTAACATCCGTGACGTCACCCATTGGTTTGTGGACTGCTGCTCGGAGGCCAATAGTATCGGATCTGAGCAGCGCCATCTTGAAAATTTCAGGTGCATGCTGGGAAAAATAAAAACAGGGATTCTACTTATATGGGCATCAGGAGGAGCATGAGGCGCCCTCCTGAACCTGTGAACCAATCAACCTGTCAATCACCACGTAGCCACGCCCTAATGCATACCCTGCTTTATCGTCACATATAAAATCAGGGAGGCCAAAATGTCCCAAATGAACATCATACTGCATTGAAGAAGGCTTTAAACTAGCGATTGAGACCATAAACACATTTTGAAAACGTTTACTGAGGTTAGAAATCAAGTGAGAAGTTGGTGAATTCTCCATTGACTTGTATAGAGACGGAAGTCCTTTTGACACCAAAACGGTCGCCCCCTGGTGGCCTTTTGATAGAATGCAGTTTTAAGTTACTTCCGCGTTGGCCTCATTTCAGAGGACCAGAACTCCCCACCTGGTTCTAACCCATCCTTCAGTCCAATAAAGAAACCTCACAACCAGACTCAAACTGAGAGAACATCTGCCTCGACCGGTTGGAGTAGAGAGGAAGGAGAGGAGAGAGAAGCACGTTGAACATCAACATTGATTTTTTTGACATTTGACACAAAGTCTTTAAAGGATTATTCTGCTTTATTTCAGCCTGAAGTTTTATGTGACTCACAGGTTCAAACACGCTGAAATGATTCTTTAAGACTCTTGAGTTATTCCATAAAATACACATATTTTATCTGCTGTACATTAATGAATGTGATGTATTCCTGATGTTTCTTTTAATCTGAGACTAAAGGAACAAACTCCAGTCAACACGAAGGGTTAAATCTTCATGTTTAAAACCTACAGAGCCCAGAAAACAACTAATACATGTTCTCTTTTTAATACTTTGTGTTCTGTATTTAACAGATTATTGGTGATGATGATATTAATAGTTGCAGCTCTAACTGAACGTGAGTGTTGATGTTCGGCTGTTTAATCGTCCGACAGGTTACCACGGCGATGTCGGATCAGATCCACTCACTTCCTGTTCTGGTGGAGGAGTTCAGAGCCGACTTCAACCCCACACAAGAAACTCTGGAGCTCTACAAGGCCGTGAGTACTGCACACACACATGCACGCAGACACACACACACACAGGTTGTTGTTAAACTGGATTTGAAGTAAAGCAGCTTAATGTGATGTTTGTTCCTCTGAGGCAACGTTTAGATCAAGATGACACACACACACACACACACACACACACACGCACACACACACACACACACACACACACAGAGTCACGTGACTGTGTGTGTTTGTGTGTTTGTGTGTGTGTGTGTGTGTGTGTGTGTGTGTGCGTGTTTCAAGGATCAGTCAGGTGTGTTCAGGTGCAGTGAGGTCACAGCGTGGGATCAGATGATGAATGATGTCGGCACTGAAAGCTGAACACAGATTTATAGTTTAGTGCAACAAACAGTGAAGTTGTTTTGATTTTAATATATTTTTAAACATCAGTGTGAATCAGAGTTCACTCAGCAGGAACATATTTCATATTTTATAACTTTTACACAATAAAAACATTCTGACTGAGCAAATTTAATATTTCAGTTCTCACAGAAAAAGCTGATTGTCCCAAATATGCTGCCTCCATGTGGGACCGTGTCTCAGAGTGTCTCAGAGTGTCTCAGAGTGTCTCAGATTGTCTCAGAGCGTCTCTCAGTGTCTCAGAGTGTCTCAGAGCGTCTCAGAGTGTCTCAGAGTGTCTCAGAGTGTCTCAGAGCGTCTCTCAGTGTCTCAGAGTGTCTCAGAGCGTCTCAGAGCGTCTCTCAGTGTCTCAGAGCGTCTCAGAGCGTCTCAGAGTGTCTCAGAGTGTCTCAGAGCGTCTCAGAGCGTCTCTCAGTGTCTCAGAGTGTCTCAGAGCGTCTCAGAGCGTCTCTCAGTGTCTCAGAGTGTCTCAGAGCGTCTCAGAGTGTCTCAGAGTGTCTCAGAGCGTCTCAGAGCGTCTCTCAGTGTCTCAGAGTGTCTCAGAGCGTCTCAGAGCGTCTCTCAGTGTCTCAGAGTGTCTCAGAGCGTCTCAGAGTGTCTCAGAGTGTCTCAGAGCGTCTCAGAGCGTCTCTCAGTGTCTCAGAGTGTCTCAGAGTGTCTCAGAGTGTCTCAGAGTATCTCACAGTGTCTCACAGTGTCTCACAGTGTCTCAGAGCGTCTCTCAGTGTCTCAGAGCGTCTCAGAGCGTCTCAGAGCGTCTCAGAGCGTCTCTCAGTGTCTCAGAGTATCTCAGAGCGTCTCAGTGTCTCAGAGCGTCTCAGAGCGTCTCAGAGCGTCTCTCAGTGTCTCAGAGTGTCTCAGAGCGTCTCAGAGTGTCTCAGAGCGTCTCAGAGCGTCTCAGAGCGTCTCTCAGTGTCTCAGAGTGTCTCAGAGTCTCTCAGAGTGTCTCACAGTGTCTCAGAGTGTCTCAGAGCGTCTCAGAGTGTCTCACAGTGTCTCAGAGTGTCTCAGAGTCTCTCAGAGTGTCTCACAGTGTCTCAGAGTCTCTCAGAGTGTCTCAGAGTCTCTCAGAGTTTCTCAGAGCGTCTCAGAGCGTCTCTCAGTGTCTCAGAGTGTCTCAGAGAGTCTCTCAGTCTGCTTGTCTGTGTTTGGTGTGTCCAGAAGCTGCTGCAGCACGTAGAGGAGAGGATCATCGGCTGTCTGGCTCATCGCTGCTCCATCAGCATCCTCAGAGACATCAAAGACGCCCAGAGACACATGATCGGTATGAACGGCGTCTCACTACGTAACGTCTTCCGTCTGTTCAGGTGTCATCAGTGATGTCTGTCCTCTGTCCTCAGACAGTGTTCGTCCTCTGCTGTCTCTGACCGTCCAGGAGCAGCTCTCTGCTCCCTCCACCACCTTCGAGTTGACCTATGACCTGGGCCTCGCCGCCCTGTGTGCAGACTTCAGAGAGAACATAGAGTTCCAGTTCTCTCTGGGCTGGACGGCGCTCGTCACGCGTTTCCTCGGCGCCTACAACGCCAGACGAGCGCTGAGCGGCACCGACCCCAGACTGCAGGTGAGCTCACCAACCCGACAGGTTTGTGTTTACAACAGAGTTTCTTCAGACGATTCGTAACCATGGAAACATCGCCTCTCTCTTCAGGAAGGCTCCAGCATAAAGAATGAGATGGTGGTTTCCGTAGCAACAGGTCTGGTCTCCGTCACCTCCCGAGCGTCCATGACGGTCCTGATCATCGGTGGAGTGGTACGACTATTTTCATTAATACATACGATTCATTTTTAGTGAGTTTTAGTAAACATGCTGATGTCTTCAGATGTTTTGTTTTTCCAAAACCTCCAAAAATGTTTTTCATCAGCGTCTGGATCAAATATTTGTCTCTCAGGTGTATCTCGTTGCTGCAGGTGTCTCTCAGGTGTCTCCCAGGTGTATCTCAGGTGTATCTCGTTGCTGCAGGTGTCTCTCAGGTGTCTCTCAGGTGTATCTCGTTGCTGCAGGTGTCTCTCAGGTGTCTCTCAGGTGTATCTCGTTGCTGCAAGTGTCTCTCAGGTGTGTCTTCTTGCTGCAGGTGTCTCTCAGGTGTGTCTAGTTGCTGCAGGTGTCTCTCAGGTGTCTCTCAGGTGTGTCTTCTTGCTGCAGGTGTCTCTCAGGTGTCTGTCAGGTGTGTCTAGTTACTGCAGGTGTCTCTCAGGTGTGTCTTGTTGCTGCAGGTGTCTCTCAGGTGTGTCTAGTTGCTGCAGGTGTCTCTCAGGTGTCTCTCAGGTGTGTCTAGTTACTGCAGGTGTCTCTCAGGTGTGTCTTGTTGCTGCAGGTGTCTCTCAGGTGTCTCTCAGGTGTGTCTAGTTACTGCAGGTGTCTCTCAGGTGTGTTTTGTTGCTTCAACAGTCTCTCAGGTGTGTCTGGTTGCTGCAAGTGTCTCTCAGGTGTGTCTTCTTGCTGCAGGTGTCTCTCAGGTGACTAGTTGCTGCAGGTGTCTCTCAGGTGACTCTCAGGTGTGTCTTCTTGCTGCAGGTGTCTCTCAGGTGGGGTGTGTCTGGTTGCTGCAGGTGTCTCTCAGGTGTCTCTCAGGTGTGTCTTCTTGCTGCAGGTGTCTCTCAGGTGTCTCTCAGGTGTGTCTTCTTGCTGCAGGTATGGCGTTCGGTGGGCTGGCGGGTCATCGCTCTCTCTCTGTCGCTGTACGGTCTCCTCTACCTGTACGAGAAGTTCACCTGGACGAACGCCAGCAGGGAGCGCGTTCTGAAGCGGCAGTTCACGGAGCACGCTGCCCATCGCCTGAGAGCCGTCATCCCCGTCAGCAGCTCCGCCTGCAGCCAGCAGGTCTACAAGTAAGACCCCCCCACCTGACCCTAAGCACCCCCACCTGACCCTAACCTCCCACCTGACCCTAACCCCCCACCTGACCCTGACCTCCCCACCTGACCCTAACCTCCCTCCTGACCCTAACCCCCCACCTGACCCTGACCTCCCCACCTGACCCTAACCTCCCTCCTGACCCTAACCCCCTCCCACCTGACCCTAACCTCCTGTGTGTGTGTTTCAGGGAGCTGGCTGCTACCTTCAGCCGGCTGACTCAGCGTGTGGATCTGAGTGAAGCAGAGTTGGAGGGAAACATCCGTCAGCTGAGCTTCAGGATCCAGCGGCTGGAAAACATCCAGAGGAGATCAAAGGCCTTCAGGTCAGAGGTCAACCTGTCATATTATAGATTCTGTCATTTAACACCTGAGATACCTGAATGCTCTTTTAACGCTTCTGTCCGTGTGTTTGTGTCTCTTTATTCTCACACTGGTTGTTTGTATCTGAAGCTAGTTTCTGATCTTTAGATGTATTGATTGAGTAAAGCTCATTCTGGCTGCTTTTTACTTCTGTTTGTTTTATTTGATGACATTAAGAACCATCGAGTTAAAAACATGAATCTCTATAATTATATATTTATTATTATTATATATGTATGATTATTATTATTATTGTTATTATTATTGGTGCTTAAACCGCTGTTGGTTTGCAGGAACAGAGCCACGGAGCTGGAGACGCAGCTGGAGGCCTTTTCTGTTCAGTACCTGCAGGGAAACTAACACATGAAGAAGAAGAAGAAGCGTGATGTTTGGTGAGCGGCGCCCCCTGCTGCTGGATCAGCAACACTTCACTCTCATCATGAAGACTTCAAACCATCTCAGCTTTATTCTCGTCCTGCAGACACGAGATCAGTTTCATTCTCTGATGAAACTTTAGACAGTTAGTAATAATAAATGTTCCACTTGATAAAGAATAAGTTTGTTGAAAGTCTCACTGACAGTATTTATGTTTAAGAATGAAACCAGATGAGTTAATGTTTAAAAGACAGAAAACCTCCGAACTGAACACAGAACACAGCGGAGCAGCTGATCAACAGTCCGACAGCTTTAATGTAATATTAACCCTCCTGTCGTCCTCCCGGGTCAAATTGACCCCGTCTCTTTTGACTGTTCCTTCCTTCCTTAATTTTTCCTTCGTTCTTCCCCTCCTTCCCTCTTTCTTTGCTCCCTTTCCTTCCTTCCTCCCTCCCTCCTTCCTTCTTTTGTCCGTCCTTCCTCCCTTTCCTTCCTCCTTTCCTTTCCTTCCTCCTTTCCCTCCTTCCTTCCTCCCTTCCATCCTTCCTTCGTCCCTTCCATCCTTCTTTCTTCCCTCCCTTCATTCCTTCTTCCTCCCTTCCTTCCTTCCTTGACTTGAGGACAACAGGAGGGTTAATCAACGCAATTCAAATTTGGAAATTTGCATTAAAATAAAATGTTTTTACGGCTCTAAAATGTAAAAATGGGTCAAACTTGACTATGAATATTATGTAAAGGGTTAATAGCGCCACCTGCTGTTTATCTCTATTAATTTATTACTATAATTATTATTATTTAACATATTTGGGTGAAACTTGACTTTAGCATCTTTTCTGTGAACGTTTGTATTCAGCTAAAAATCGCCATGTTTAATTAAACTGTGATTAGATTGTTTTAATCTGAGTGCTGATGTCACTTCCTGTTATTACCATATGTGACCTACACTGGTATAACTGGTTAAACTGGTTAACCATTAAAACAAATCTGTACTTACCAGAATAACTGACCAGCTGACTCCTCAGAGCAGGTGTAGGAAATATACACATATATATTTTTAAAGCTGCGTTCAGACCAAACGCGACAAATGAGAATCTGTCGCGCCATCGCTCGAGTTTCATCGCGTGACCATAATGTAAAATTCGCGTCATCGCGCGTGTAGCGAGCCCATTCTCACTAGATAACAACAACATTGCTTCTTCCATCATCAACCATGGCTGAGATCACTTCCTCTTTTCTCTCATACGTGTCCCTGAGGCTCCTGAGGCTCCTGAGGCTCCTGAGGCTCGTCCATTTCCTGCAACATCAGCTGACAGAAACACGTAAATTAACTGTTGAATCTAGTAAACCAGTAACTTTATGCCAGGAGAGCCAGCTATGCTAACAGGGGCTATACGTCGGGAGAATCTCAACGCTGATAGGCTATCGCGGCAAAAGTTTAGCGTGTTTGCATTGACTTAACATGTAAACTTGTCTCGCGTCATCGCTCTTGGTCTGAACGCAGCTTTAGATCGTCCTGGTGGTCGAGCAGTTAGTGAACAGATCGCCCCCTGCTGGACGTTAGGAGCACTGACTCTAACATTTACCTGCTGGACGTTAAACATTTCAGTCACGTTTCAGATTTTAACAACAAACAGTTTTTACTTTTTTTTCTTCATTAAAAACAATAAATCTTTATTTATTTCAGTTGAATGTGATGAAATAATCAGAAGGTTCAGTTTCTGTTTCAGTCGTTTAATTTCTAAAATATCAGCAGTTTACATGTTTGCTAATCGTCTGTACAGCGACGTTAACGAGCAGCTGCAGAGAGAAGATTCACCAACTTACCTGATCCTCAGTCAGCTGATATTATATTATATTATATTATAATATATTATATTATATTATATTATATTATATATTATATTATATTATAATATATTATATTATATTACATTATATTATATTATATTATATTATAATATATTATATTATATTACATTATATTATATTATATTATATTAATTATATTATATTATAATATATTATATTATATTATATTATATTACATTATATTATATTATAATATATTATATTATATTACATTATATTATATTATATTATATTATATTATATTAATTATATTATATTATATTATAATATATTATATTATATTATATTATATTAATTATATTACATTATATTATATTATAATATATTATATTATATTATATTATATTACATTATATTATATTATATTATATTATATTATATTATATTATATTATATTATATTTAACCTAACATCTGCATCTGATCATCAGTCAGTTTGTGAATCTTCTCTTAAAAGCAGCAACAAACAAACAAAGACAGACAGCAGCTCAAACTCATCATTTAAATATTGATTATTGATTCACTTGCAGAGGAAAGTGTTTTATATGTTTCAGGTTAATATTTGATGAATGTTGTGAATATTTGCAGCTGTAGAAACTGAAGACTGACCTGAGAGCAGAGGAGCACCTGAGCAGGTACAGCCACAATCACAAGATGGTTATTATTATTATTATAAACTGGACTGCTGGATGTGATGTCATCAGTGGACATGCGATGATGTCATCAGTAGACATGTGATGATGTCATCAGTGAACATGTGATGATGTCATCAGTGGACATGTGATGATGTCATCAGTGAACATGTGATCTGAGATTAAAGTTTATACATGAAAATGTTTGTGTGACTCTAAACCAATCAGAGTTCTTTAAATGTTTAAATAGAAAGGAGGTGAAAGGTCATGCAGGAAGCTCTTTACTGTGTCAGAGGTCAGAGGTCAAACTAGTCTGTCACATGAGACACGAGTCATGTGATAAAGATTCAATTATCAAATAAAAACTGATATTTAAACTTGTTAGATTCACTCAGTTTGTCTCTTAAGATTCAATTTAGTATTTTAATCTTTATTTCATTTTACATAATAGATATATATATTTATATATTCATGTTCCTGCTCAGCTGCTTTAACATCTGGATCATTTTATTCAGATTTTCTCTGATTTGTTTTATAATAAAAGTTTCTGAAGATTTCAGTTTAGAAACAAACAAAATTCATCCAGAACACAAAAAATATGATTCAACATAAAAAACAACAAAATATCAGAAATACACGTTTGTCTGATCTGTGACATCGCTGTGACATCGCTGTGACATCACTGTGACATCACTGTGACATCACTGTGACATCACTGACATCACTGTGACATCACTGCGACATCGCTGTGACATCACTGTGACATCGCTGTGACATCACTGTGACATCGCTGTGACATCACTGTGACATCACTGTGACATCACTGACATCACTGTGACATCACTGCGACATCGCTGTGACATCACTGTGACATCACTGACATCACTGTGACATCACTGCGACATCACTGTGACATCACTGACATCACTGTGACATCACTGCGACATCGCTGTGACATCACTGTGACATCGCTGTGACATCACTGACATCACTGTGACATCGCTGTGACATCACTGTGACATCACTGTGACATCAGAGGTGGGTGTGGTTACAGCTCATACTGAATCACTTTCATGGCTTTTCAAAAGGAATTTAAATATTTTTGGGCTCTCTGAGGATCCGTAGACGCTCCTCACCGTCACAGGAAGCTACAGGACCTGGACCCCCCTCAGACTGCCCCCCCCCCCCTCAGGTTCCCCCCCCCCCCTCAGCCTGACCCCCCCCCCCCCCCCCTCTCAGACTAACCCCCCCCCCTCCCCTCAGACTAACCCCCCCCCAGCCTGACCCCCCTCAGACGTCCTCCAGGTTGAAGACCCTCAGCAGCAGGTCCAGGTCTCCCAGGCTGGCGGCTTGGACCAGGTCCGGCCGGTCCATCATGGAGACGGCGATACGCAGAGCGGTCCAGATGTTGGTGGACTGCTGCAGACTGCAGTGCTGCTGAGTCCGCTGCTGGTTCAGAGCCGCCAGGAAGTTACTGACCGCCTCCCTGCAGGTTAAACCAGGACCAGGTCAGTGTGGGTGTGTGTGTGTGTGTGTGTGTGTGTGTGTGTGTGTGTGTGTGTGTGTGTGTGTGTGTGTGTGTGTGTGTGTATATGTGTGTGTGTGTGTATATATGTATATGTGTGTGTGTGTGTTACCTGTGAGCTCCCAGGTTAATGCAGCTGATTCCCAGGTTATATCTGGAGCGGATGAATCCCGGCTGTAGTTCCAGAGCTCTGGTGTAAGCCTCCACCGCCTCCTCACTGCGGTTCCCGTTAGCCAGCGTGGCGCCGAGGCGGTTCCACAGCAGGTAGTCCTGTGTGTGTGTGTGGGGGGGGGGGGGGTGACACACGTAGTTAACACATGACGTCATACATATTTTAAAATAAGTAAAACCTTCATATAGCTGTTACAAAGCAGCTGAAGTTAAACCACGACTCCGTTTCTGTTTGTTTGACTTACTGTAAAAACTTTAATATGATATTATCATTTAAAGTGTGCTGCGTCTTATACAGGCGGGGAGCTCCGGTCCTCTGAAATGAGGCCAACGCGGAAGTAACTTAAAACTGCATTCTATCAAAAGGCCACCAGGGGGCGACCGTTTTGGTGTCAAAAGGACTTCCGTCTCTATACAAGTCAATGGAGAATTCACCAACTTCTCACTTGATTTCTAACCTCAGTAAACGTTTTCAAAATGTGTTTATGGTCTCAATCGCTAGTTTAAAGCCTTCTTCAATGCAGTATGATGTTCATTTGGGACATTTTGGCCTCCCTGATTTTATATGTGACGATAAAGCAGGGTATGCATTAGGGCGTGGCTACGTGGTGATTGACAGGTTGATTGGTTCACAGGTTCAGGAGGGCGCCTCATGCTCCTCCTGATGCCCATATAAGTAGAATCCCTGTTTTTATTTTTCCCAGCATGCACCTGAAATGTTCAAGATGGCGCTGCTCAGATCCGATACTATTGGCCTCCGAGCAGCAGTCCACAAACCAATGGGTGATGTCACGGATGTTACGTCCATTTCTTATATACAGTCTATGGTCTTATACAGCAGTAAAATACAGAGAGGTTGGATCTGGATATGATCATAGGATGGCTCCACACTAAGAACTATAACTATACTGTGTGTCTGTGTGTGTGTGTGTGTGTGTGTGTGTGTTACCTGTGGTCTGACAGACAGTGCAGCAGTGAACGCCTCCACCGCTTTGTTGAAATCAGAGCTCAGGTTGAACAGAACGCCGCGTCCAGTCTGCAGATCCGGATCCACACAGTCCAGATTCATATGAGCCGCTTCCTGAAACAGTAGCAGCACTTCCTGCAGCTGAGAGCTACATACACACACACACACACACACACACACACACACACACACACACACACACACACACACACACACAAACACAGTTTGGTATCAGTTGGTCATGTATGTAGACTCTTTTGGACTAATGTAACGTGTTCCTACCTGTCTGTGGTGCCGGTGGGGGGGCCCCTGTGCAGTGTGGGGGGGCCCCTGTGCATTGTGGGAGGGCCCCTGTGCATTGTGGTTGGGGGGCCCCTGTGCATTGTGGGGGGGCCCCTTTGTGGCGTGGGGGGGGCCCCTACGCGGCAGGGCCGGGGAACCCTGTAGCGGGCTCCTGCGGCTCTGCACCAGGTGTCGGTATCGGGGGTTGTGGCTGATCCAGCGGCGCAGCGCGTCACACGCCTCCCTCTGCAGGCCGCTGTTAGTGAAGCTCACCGCCAACGCCATCAGAGCCGCCAGGTTGTTAGGACTCAGCTCCAGACACCTGCACAGGTCAGATGATCAATGACACACACCTGCACAGGTCACATGATCAATGACACACACCTGCACAGGTCACATGATCGCTGACACACACCTGCACAGGTCACATGATCAATGACACACACCTGCACAGGTCACATGATCGCTGACACACACCTGCACAGGTCATATGATCAGATTTATTCTCCTCTCATCTTGTTTTACCTGTAACTTACCTGAAGTTTAAATTAATGATATTATTAATGATACTGAATGATCATAACTAAAGTGACCTCTGACCTCTGCAGAGACACGATGGCCGCCTGCTCGTTCTCGTTCTCAGCCTGCGTCATCCCCAGCACCTGCCACGCCTGACCACAGAAGAAGAAACACAACAAACTGACCGTCAGTGATCGGACTACAACTCCCAAGATGCATTTCACACACACACATCTGGATCTGACAGTAATCCAGATGTTACTTAAACATCAGTGCTGATGCTGTTTGTTGTCCAGGTCAATGAGGTGTTTATGTGTCCATGTGGTTTAAATTTAAAGGGTTTAAAATGTGAAAAATAAACGTATGAATAACTTCACACATTCTTTTTTTGTGGACCCAGCATCAAATTTCTGCTTTTAATCCATTTACAGAGAATATATTAGAGGATTACGGCAAAAATGTCTAAGTGGTGTAACCATAAAAACTTTGTAAACCATTAAATATGTAATATTTATCATTCTTTTGTGGTTACACCATTTGACATTTTCAGGAGCATTCAGTCTTATTTTTGGTAAAAAATGGTGCACATGTCATTTCTGTGTCTGCTGCATATATGCAGGTCAGCTGTTACTCAGGTTTATATGTTGGGATGAACCCTGAACTCCACACTGATAACCCCCCCCTGTGTGTTTTTGGGGCTTCACCTCTGAGTCCTGAGGGTCCTGCAGGATGGCGGCTTCCATCAGCAGCACGGCAGCGTTCAGGTCTCCCTCCCGAGCTTTCTCCTGACCCTCAGCGAAGGCGTTGGGCCAGTCTCTGTACGGGTTGTTAGTGTTGAAGAAGTAAGCCTGCAGGAGGAGGAGAGGACTGTAAGAACCATAGGAGGTAGGAGGTAGGAAGTAGGAGGTAGGAGGCAGGAGGTAGGAGGTAGGAGGTAGGAGGTAAGAGGTAAGAGGTAAGAGGTAGGAGGTAGGAGGCAGGAGGCAGGAGGTAGGAGGCAGGAGGCAGGAGGTAGGAAGCAGGGCTCTGCTTCAGTTACTGTAGATATTATAACAGCTGTCCTCACAGAGGTACGAGGTAGGAGGCAGGAGGTAGGAGGCAGGGGGTAGGAGGTAAGAGTTAGGAGGTAGGGCGGCAGGAGGTAGGAGGTAGGAGGTAGGAGGTAGGGCTCTATATAACAGCTGTCCTCACTGAGTCTCTGTTATATTAATCCAACATGAGCTACAGTGAGTTATGATCTGAGCTGGTTTTATGTTATTTTTACTGTTTCACATCTCAGATAGTAATAACTGCTGTTGTGTCACAGGTGTGAACAGATGTGTTGATAACGTGTTGACATCGCCTCCGTTGCCACGGTGATGTAACAGCTGAGCAGGGATTATGATGCGGAGGTGAGAGGATTAAAATGATTAAAGTGACAGATTAAAGGTCCGATAACGTCCTGTAAGTGATGTCCAGTATGATCTGTGAGCTCCAGCTGGGTCTGCAGCTGGTTATCAATGAGCCAGGACTGTTGTATGTTTATATAATATAATATAATAATTATTACTGCTGTTTGTTAGGGTCCTCTGTGCTGATTCAGTGTGTTGATCAGAAGTATTTCAGACACTAGCTGCTGTGATATTTCAGCATTAAATGTTGCAGCTTGGTGTGTTTCAGTGCAGCAGAGACACAGTCTGAGCTCAGATCTGCTTACTAACATGTTTTTACATTATAATAGAGAACAAAGTTCCAGCATCTTTGTATAATAAAGACTCTCTAAAGAAAATCACCTCTGTCATCCTGCTGAGAGGAGCAGAGCTGCTTTATAATAAATAAATAAGGATTCTGATTCACTGTCAGCATCTGAAAGTGATCCAACGACATCGTGGACGACATTTAAAACTATATATGTATAGTTATTGTTCTCAGTGTGGACGGCCTTTAATGCTGACATTATTAATAAATGTCACTTTGGAATAAAAAGTGAGTTATGAAGGAGTGTAACACAGGAGGTGCAGCCCCCCTTCCTGTTTACCTTCTCAGCAGGCGAGACGGAGGCTGTGATTGGCTGCTGATCCTCGGTGTCGTCCAACCAGTTCCTGCGTGCCAACTCCTCCCACTCCGCCTGCATCTTGTCCCAGAACTCAACGTCCGACTGAAAACAGATCAGTTTCCTCTCAGAGATCAATAATTCATCACATGACCTGCTGCCAGAGCTCACATTCAAACCTCCAGGGCTTTAATATCTCTATTATCTCTATTATCTCTACTATCTTTATTATCTCTTTTATCTCTTTATTATCTCTAACATCATTTAAATCATGTGAATATAAAGTGTTTTGAATATTGTGCAGCTGGTCAGAAAGCAGAGATCATATTTCTCTTCACATTTACAGGGAAACCCAACCCAGACTCCATCAGACTCAAACAGCTCAGAGAACTTTATGAATCTATAACTTTAACTCTTACTGCTGATTCTGGTAGAAGTTTATGTTTTAGTTTTAAAAATCTGATTCTTAACAAGTTCAGCCTGAAGTGTGCTCGTTAAATCACATGGTTAAATATACTTTATAATATAATATAAAATAATGTAATATAATATAATGTAATGTAATATATTAAGTAATGTTGTAATATCAGTAATTGGCTGACTGTGATTGGCCGACTGTGATTGGCCGACAGTGATTGACTGACTGTGATTGGCTGACAGTGATTGGCTGACAGTGATTGACTGACTGTGATTGGCTGACAGTGATTGACTGACTGTGATTGACTGACTGTGATTGACTGACTGTGATTGGCTGACTGTGATTGGCTGACAGTGATTGGCTGACTGTGATTGGCTGACAGTGATTGGCTGATGGAGAACAGTGAACTCATTACTGAAGCGTCTGAAGATTAAATGAGTGAAAATCTGCATTTTACTGACGGACAGTGAACGCAGCAACCATGTTAACCCCCCCCCCCCCCCCCCCCATAGACTCTACTGCACATGCTCAGTGCAGATTTCTCCTGTTATATAATCAGCTGCACTATGTTTAGTCTTCATCACATCATCTTCCTCCTCTGATCTGATTTTGATTTTTTAATCTGTTTCTTTATCGAGGTCATTTTTTGTATTTTAGTCTGATGTGAATAATCCGTCCTTTATGTGCTGCTCTCCTGCTGTGAGTCAAACATTCACCATCAGCCTGAACATGAAGAGAAGCTGCCGACGCTCAAAATAACGTTCAGTGGGATGAAATATTATAATAAGGAACTATAAACAAACACTTTCAGGCTGCTGTTAAATAATCGATTTGTTCCACTGTGAAGCCGTTTAATGTCTCATCATATTATCACATACTGTTCATATTCTATCATCACATACTGTTCATATTCTACCATCACATACTGTTCATATTCTACCATCACATACTGTTCATATTCTATCATCACATACTGTTCATATTCTACCATCACATACTGTTCATATTCTACCATCACATACTGTTCATATTCTATCACATACTGTTCATATTCTATCACATACTGTTCATATTCTATCATCACATACTGTTCATATTCTATCCTCACATAGCAATAATGATGTAATGTATTTAATGTAAAGGTAAAACTAGCAGAGCTTTATGGAGCTGTGGGGTTTTATTGTAGAACCATTAGAGCCATCAGTCTTCACTGATACATCATAAAAAGAAATCCTCATAACTACTATCTTATTAAAACTATTAAACTATTCATTTCATTAACCTTCGTGTTCGTCCTCCCGGGTCAAAATGACCCCGTCTGTTTTGACTGTTCTTCCATCTGTCCTTCCTCCCTCCTCCTTCTCTCTTTCCTCCCTTCATTCTTTCCTTCCTCCCTCCCTCCTTCTTTCTTTCTTTCTTCCTTCTCTTCCTTCCTCATCCCCCTTTCTTCCTTCCTTCTGTCCTTCCTTCCTCCCTCCCTCCTTCTTTTCCTTCTCCCTTCCTTATTTCCTCCCTCCCTCCTTCTCTCTTTCTTTCCTCCCCCCTACCTTCCTCCCTTCCTCTCTTTTCCTTTCTCCCTAACTCCTTCCTTTCTTCCTTCCTTCCTTCTTCCCTCTTTTCTTCTCTCCTTCCTTCTTTCCTTCCTTCCTTCCTTCCATCTTTCCTTCCTGTGTTCTTTTCTTTCCTTCCTTCCTTCCTCCCTTCCTTCCTTCCTCCCTTCCTTTCCTTCTTGCTTCCCTCCTTCCTTCCTCCCTCCTTTCCTTCCTTCCTTCCCTTCCTCACTTCCTTCCTTCCTTCCTCCCTCCTTTCTTATACTTCTTCCTTCCTTCCTTCCTCCCTCCTTTCTTTACTTCTTCCTCCCTTCCTTCCTCCCTCATTCCCTTCCTTCCTCCCTCCTTCCTTCCTTTCTTCCTTCCCTCTTTTCTTTCGTCCTTCCTTCCTTCCTTCCTTCCTTCTTGCTTCCATCCTTCTTTCCTTCCTTCCTTCCATCCTTCTTTCCTCCCTCCTTTCTTCCTTCTTGACTCCGAGGACAACAGGAGGGTTAAAACTATTAACTATTAATTTCACTAAAACACACATGGCAATAATCTGATAAATAACTGCAGTGAAGTAAGCAGCAGGTTCATCAGGATGAGTTTCAGACACCTGAGAGCTGCTGAGTGTTGCACCTTTAAAGGAAACAGCTGATCATATTCAGTCATTATTAGACTGTTTCTCAGTGAATCTGATACTCCTGTCGGTTAAATCCTGTCCTTGTATTTTAAAGTCTGGTCTCTGGTCTCTGAGCGGATTTATGGAGGTTTATTACCGTTGGAGGTCAGAGATAAATATGTGATCAAAAGCTTCACTAAAACATCAGTTAATGCAGCTTTAACGTTGGTAAGAGTTTGTTATAGATATGTATAAAAACTGTCCAGAGTGTGTGTGTGTGTGTGTGTGTGTGTGTGTGTGTGTGTGTGTGTGTGTGTGTGTGTGTGTGTGTGTGTGAGTGTGTGTGTGTGTGTGTGTGTGTGTGTGTGTGTGTGGTGTGTGTGTGTGTGTGTGTGTGTGTGTGTGTGTGTGTGTGTGTGTGTGTGTGTGTGTGTGTGTGTAGTATTTGTACCTCCACAGCAGCCTTCGCTCGGACAAAACTCGTCCTCCAGAGATTCATTTCTGCCCATCAGGGAACGAGTCCGTCTGCACTGTCTGGACGCCCCGCAGTCCTACACACACACACACACACACACACACACACACACACACACACACACACACACACACACACACACACACACACAGGAAGGTCAGCCAGCAGTTGTCAGATGTGACGGTAAAACAAACCCACAGATGCTAAAAACTTGACCAAAGTCAAACAGACTTTAAAACAGACGCCTGAACTCACCACCAGCTCATTTCCTGCAAGGGAACGTAGAGTACTGCATGTAGTGTACTGTGTAGTACTGTGTAGTACTGTGCAGTACTGTGTAGTACTGTGTAGTACTGTGTAGTACTGTGCAGTACTGTGTAGTACTGTGTAGTACTGTGTAGTACTGTGTAGTACTGTGTAGTACCTGTTGTGGATGATATGAAGTCCAGATCATCGAAGCTGTGATGATGTCGAAGCAGTTCTTGTTCTGCGGGTCAGTTTTAAACTCTGCAGACCTGAAACACAGAACAGTGAAGACGCTACTGAGCATGTGCAGAGTTACTACTACACTACTTTATTTACAGTTAGCTAGTTTAGTCCAGTGGTTCCCAACCTAGGGGTGGGGCCCCTCCAAAGGGTCAGCAGATAAATGTAGTACAAGTACTTCAACCTGTACTACAATAAAGTACAAGTACCTCAAACTGTACTGCAGTAAAGTACAAGTACCTCAAACTGTACTACAGTAAAGTACAAGTACCTCAGACTGTACTACAGTAAAGTACAAGTACCTCAAACTGTAACTACAGTAAGGTACAAGTACTTCTAAACTGTATTACAGTAAAGTACAAGTACCTCAGACTGTACTACAGTAAAGTACAAGTTTTCAACCTGTACTACAATAAAGTACAAGTACCTCAAACTGTACTGCAGTAAAGTACAAGTACCTCAAACTGTACTACAGTAAGGTACAAGTACCTCAAACTGTACTGCAGTAAAGTACAAGTACCTCAAACTGTACTACAGTAAGGTACAAGTACCTCAAACTGTATTACAGTAAAGTACAAGTACCTCAGACTGTACTACAGTAAAGTACAAGTACCTCAAACTGTACTACAGTAAGGTACAAGTACCTCAAACTGTACTGCAGTAAAGTACAAAGTACCTCAAACTGTACTACAGTAAAGTACAAGTACCTCAAACTGTACTACAGTAAGGTACAAGTACCTCTAACTGTATTACAGTAAAGTACAAGTACCTCAGACTGTACTACAGTAAAGTACAAGTACCTCAAACTGTACTACAGTAAGGTACAAGTACCTCTAACTGTACTGCAGTAAAGTACAAGTACCTCTAACTGTCTACAGTACTTGATTGAATGTATTTAGTTACTTAGTTGAAGAAGGTAAACTCAGTAATGTTGGAGGGCATCTCTCTGTTCATTGTGATTAATGTGACAGGTGTCCTCATGCTCGTCCTGCAGAGCCTCTTCTGTGATTCTCGGGTGTTTTCTGAAGCTAAAACTGTATATTTATGTTGTTATGTGTTTTTTTTTACCACAGCAGTTCGCTGGACGAGTGATGGGAGGTGCATCTCTTCTCGTATCTCCTCCTGCAGCCGTCCTCCACGTCCAGGTTCACCTCGTCCCATTTATCCAGAGGAGACGACAGACTGACTGTGAACGCATCGACAACACCTGTGAGGTCACGTTATCATTGCATTCATAAACTGTAATATATTATAAATACAACACATCAAACTTTAATAGAACAGTAAACTCTCTGGACTTCAACCAGAAGGAGACAGACGTGATGGACTAAACTAAACCATGATGGTGTTGATAAAGTAATGATCAGAAGCATCATGAATGTTTGACTCTGAGGACTCGTACAGTTCGTCCTGCAGGGTTTTAAGGTCTCATCACACTGAAAGCGCAGATTAGAGTCTCGGCTGCTTTTTACTCACAACTGAGTGAATTCAAAGCTTTTAATTAAATGAATAGAAGCTAAAAAACAAATTGTTAGTGAAAAGCAACGTTCACCTGAAAACTCTGCAAATAAATCTAAGTGGAACATTTTAAGCTGTATTTATTCATCTTTTTGAACACCTGTCTATAAACTCTATAAACTCTATAAATCATCATCTCATTCATATTGTGGCTCACATGTTAGCAGACAGTTGACTAACCGAGTGGAGACAACCGACGACTAATGAATATTACTGATCTGCATGCCGACATTCACAAGAGCTAAATAGATAATGTGTCAAAACATAACTTTAAATATTCATAACAAACAAGCTTTAACTGCACAAACTTGTATTAATTTAAATGATAATCAGCTTTCATTTCTTTACACAAACACATTAATTAACCCTCCTGTTGTCCTCCCGGGTCAAATTGGCCGCGTCTCTTTTTACTGTTCCTTTTTTCCTCTTTCTTTAATTTTTCCTTCGTTCTTCCCTCCTTCCCTCTTTCTTTGCTCCCTCCTCCTTCCATACTTCTTTCCTCACTTCTTTCCTCCCTTCCTTACTTCCTTACTTCCTTCCTTCCTCATTCCTTCCTTCCTTCTTTCCTCCCTTCCTCCCTCACTTCCTTCCTTCCTTCTTTCCCTTCCTTATCTCCTTTACTTCTTTCCTCTTTTCCTCCCCCCCTCCTCCTTCCTTCCTTCCTTCCTTCCTTCCTTCCTTCCTTCTTCATTCCTTCCTCCCTCCCTTCCTCCTGTCCTTCCTCACTTCCTTCCTCCTTTCCTTCCTCCTTCCCTCCCTCCCTCCTTCCTCCCTCCCCTCCCCTCCCGTCCCTCCCGCCTTCCTTCATTCCTTCCTTCCTTCCTTCCTTCCTTCCTCTTGTCCTTCTTTCCTTCCTTCCTTCCATGACCTGAGGACAACAGGATGGGTAAAAGAATAAATCTCACAGGGTTACAGATCAATAAAAATATAACATAAACAACGCTGAGCATTTCCTTTCATCATGTTAGCAATGAGAGACGTTTATGTGACTTAATGCAGCAAGACATCATGGACGTCACAGTTAGACTTTTAATGACAGATCCCTAATAATCACTGGTGGAGCTCTTCAGAAACAAGCTGTAACTTATGAATCTGACGCTGCTTTTAACTTCCAGATACACTTTACTATAAAAACTGATTGAATGTTTATATAAAAATATGAATCAATGTTAAATAATTAAATTAATATCAAACATTTTTCCAAACCAGAGTTTCCTAAAGTGTTGAGGAAAGTTATTTCATGTTGAATTGTGCATTTTCAACACAGCTTCATTACATTAAAGTTAATATTTATCAAAGATACTAAAACGTCAGTAACAAGTTTTCCAAGTTTTGAGGAAATTTTGACAGAATTTTTCAGTTTTTCTGATGTTTTTAACAAAAAATAATTTAAAAACTTTTAATATGAGTCAGTTTATCCTGCAGAGTGGAAACAATTCATACTGATCAAATATTTTACATTAAAGAGAAAATTAAACACTTTAATTGTGTGACTTTAATCTGAAATGAACCAGAATATCTTCAGAAGGAGTAAGGTATTTGGTAAGGTCTATTCGGGGGTACTGGAGAGGAGGGTCCGTCGGATAGTCGAACCTCGGATTCAGGAGGAGCAATGTGGTCTTTCGTCCGGGTCATGGAAACTGTGGACCAGCTCTACACCCTCTGCAGGATCCTTGAGGGTGCATGGGAGTTTGCCCAACTAGTCCACATGTGTTTTGTGGACTTGGAAAAGGCATTCGACCGTGTCCCTCGGGAGTCCTGTGGGGGGTTCTCCGGAGTACGGGGTATCAGACCCCCTGATACGAGCCGTCCGTTCCCTGTAGGACTGGTGTCAGAGCTTGGTCCGCACTGCCGGTAGTAAGTCGGACTTGTTTCCAGTGAGGGTTGGACTCCGCCAGGGCTGCCCTTTTCCACCGATCCTGTTCATAATCTTTATGGACAGGATTTCGGAGCTCGGAGTAGACCCGCTGCTCCTCCGCGTTGAGAGGAGCCAGATGAGGTGGTTCGGCCATCTAGTTAGGATGCCTCCCGACGCCTACCAGGTGAGGTGTTCAGGGCACGTCCCACCGGTAGGAGACCCCGGGGAAGACCCAGGACACGCTGGAGAAGAGCTGGACGAAGTGTCTGGGGAGAGGGAAGTCTGGGCTTCCTGCTTAGACTGCTGCCCCCGCGACCCGACAATCATAAGTGGAAGAAGACGGTACGGTACGGATGACTGTTCTCCTGTTCCATGTAACGTGATTATAATACTATAATAATCTGACATTTACTGAATGACTGTAAATGTTTTTCCTCTTTAAACAAACAGTAAAATCTGCTCTCTGAAAGCTTCGTTAAGGTTTAATCACACTTTATGAAACATTGATGGTGTCTGAATGAGAAATAGATTCATGGATGTGAAGTGAAGAACCGTGTGAAGCTCAATAAGAGTGAAAGTAATAAAGCTCAGTATGTTATTAACAGCTCACCTGAGTCCAGAGAAATCCTCTCAGGTGTTCTGGGACTGGCAGGAAGCTGCTCTACTTCCACCTGGATCAGCTCCGTCTCATCCGGTCTGGCCCGCCGTCGAGGACTCCTGGAGCTGCCCTTCCTCCTCAGAGGGCTCCTCTGCGGTCCTTATTGCTGCCCCCCCCCAGTGCTGCCCCCACTACTGCTGCCCCCGCTGCTGTCCCCCGGCTCGCTAAGGTCCACCAGGTCCAGAGCTGTGGACAGGACTGCAGGGCAGAGGGACCAACAGTTAACATCAACAACCTGCTGTGGTCAAACGCCTCAAAAACAGATTTAATAAACTTCAAACAGTCCAAAACAGAGCTGCGGATAATCAGCTGCAGCACAACAACATTAATATAATAAAGTATATTGTGACCTTTAAGTGTCACCATGGTGATGTGCAGTCTCAGTTTTTACAAAAACAAACTAACAGAGACTCTTAATGAAGGCAGAGAGGAGGAGGAGGAGAGGAGGAGGAGAGGAGGAGAGGAGGAGGAGGATGAGGAGGAGGAGAGGAGGAGAGGAGGAGGAGGAGGAGGAGGAGAGGAGGAGGAGAGGAGGAAGAGAGGAAGACGAGCCGACAGCAGCACAGAGGAGGTCAGAGGTGTTAATTAGTGGCTACTGCTCCTGCTGAGCTGGAGGTGACAGATGGACACTGACGAAGGAGTGAGGAGAGAGGA